>NC_056747.1:1215238818-1215263818 GCF_019279795.1 Protopterus annectens | reverse complement strand
CTTATAATGATCAAAGGTGTCTTACCTTTCAAGGATTTTGCTCTATCTTGTAGTAGCTTCCTCCTTTTGTTGTAGAGCTTGTTTATGGCTGGGGTCCACCAGACTGGACGCTTGCCTGTGGTACAGAGAGTCTTAGTTTTGTTTGGGATTGCCTGATCCATGCAGTCCTGTAGGTGCTGGTAGAAGGCATTTGTAAGTGATTCAGTGGTTTGAGTAATGTTTACCACTGGCTCAGGGGCCTTAAAGGAGACCACACTAGTTTTTAGAAGTGTGAAATCGGCTTTTGAGAAGATGTCCTTCATGGATGCATCTGCAGTCATAACAACTGGGTTGTCCTGTCGTCAGGCAGCCCTTCAGTCGGCCGGATTCCAAAGTCCGGGTCCGGCTTCGGCTGATGTCGCACTTCACCCGACGTCATCTTTGTTGGTCTTCGGGTATAAAACCATCAGCCGACGCCATTTTCTTCAGTCTTTCTTGCCGCGTGGTGCCCGAAGCAGAAGCTGTTCGCAAGTGCCGGTCGGTCGGATCCAGAGATTACTTCTACCGAATACTACTTCGAAGACTTCTAAAGCTAAGTACCCCGTTGGGGACTCTTTCTTGCCTCAGCCGATGTCAGAAAAAGTTAATAATTGTTTAACCTGTGGGAAACAAATACCTCATAAAGATTTCCACTCTTACTGCCTGCCTTGCTTAGGCCCAGCCCACGACGTAGCAGCCTGTTCGTCCTGTGCTTCTTTCAACCGACGAACGCTTAGACGTCGGTCGGAGTTTGCAGAACAGTTTTTCGGTTCTGATTTTGCGTACATTATGCCGTCGGATCCTCCGACTACGCATTCTGCCAAAAAACGCAAAGAAAAAGACCGACACTCGCGGTTTCGGCCGAAACCATGGTTAAGCAAACCGCGAGTGTCTCGGTTTCGGCCGAAACCGAGAAAACTGATCAAAATACAGCTGAATCTATCTCTACAACTGAGGTCCCTGCTAACACTCTTGAATCGGCCTCAGAAATTTTACCCACTACGGTGCTTACCACTGACTTATCAGACACCATTCCCTTGGATGTCTCTACCCCAGCACGTGGTGCTGCTAGGCCTCCAGCAGCCATGTCCATTAAGGCCTTCGCCAGGGCTAAAGCAGCCAAGTCTACTAAAACAGTGCCTGTTAAACCCCCCTCAACCAGGCCCTCTTCCAGTTCTCAAATGCTTACTTTGGCAGAAGATTTAATTTCATTAATTAGAGGATCTCAATCTCATCCAGACAGGGCCTCTCAGCCCCCAGAGAAGAGACCTAGGGCAGAGCCCCATGAGCCAGTGTCCTCTGATGATTCTGCTGATGAATCAGACATTACTGACCAGCCAGAGGCTCCTTTCTCCAATTTTGAAGATTCTGATGCTGAAGAATCCATTCCAGCTGCTTCCCCACCAGAAGAATTCTCCTTTGGGGAAACCTTGCATGCCATGCGAAAACAGTTCCAATGGCAGCAACAGGATTTTTCAGACTCCAGGAAAAGGCTTAGGACCTTTTTGCACCTTCCACAGCACAGGCCCTTAGCTATACCTCCTGTTCTCTCTGTGGTGGATGATGCTTTCAATGATGTCTGCTCCGCTCCAGATTCTTTACCCCCAGCCCCTGCCAAACCAGACAGATTTTACAGGGTGCCAGATACTCATCACCACCTTTACAAGGCCCCTGTTGCAGACCCCAAAACTATTTCCCAGGGTCCCAAGGCAGTAGCCGCGACCATAGCTAAAAACCCTGTTCCTTCTGAAAGGGAAGCAAGGTCATTAGACAGATGGGGTAAAAAGGTTTACACTTCAGCCCTCTCTCAGCTAGAGCTTTAAACTGTCAGTTTCACATGATACAATACCAAGAGTTTATGCTTGATCAGTTAACTAAAAAGCTAACCACTGATGAATCTCTTGATAAGAAATATGTATTAGAAATGGTAAATAACATACAGCAAGTTAGTAACCACTCTTTAAAATGTGGCTATGATGCACTGGAGGCTTCATTTAGATCAGCCATGACTGGCACTGTAATTAGAAGGCATGCATGGCTAAAGGAGCAAGCTTTACCGGATCATGTTAAATCTAAATTGCTAGATGCTCCTATGGATAAAACAAGTTTGTTTGGTACACCTGCCCAGCAGGTTATGAAGAAAATGGAAGAAAAGGCAAAATCAGTCCAGACAGTTAAAGATTTCTTGCAGGTTCAACCACCAAGGTTTAGCAGGAACTGGCCTGCCAAAAATTGGTCCTTTCCTGACTCCACAAGACCTCAAAGGGGCAGGAATAGACGTTCCAGAGGCAGAAACCAATCCAGAGGAGGTGCCTACAGAGGACGACAGTGGCAAGGTAACAACAGAGGCACAGACTCAACACCTGCCACTACATCAACACAGCCACAGTGACTTAATCCTAAACCCGCCTACCAGGGAACAGATAGCAGCTCCTCTAGGCGGAAAACTAACCTTATTTTCAAAAAACTGGCACCACATAACAAAGGACAAGTGGATTTTACGAACCATAGATCAAGGTTACCGGTTCCACTTACACACGTTACCAGACAAAAGAGGAATGCCAAATCTACCTCCAAATCAAAAGACAGAGGCTCTACAACAGATAATGGAGTTAGCAAACATGAGAGCTGTGGAGAAAGTGCCAACAGCAGAGCAAGGAAAGGGGTTCTACTCCAGACTATTCCTAGTTCCAAGAAAGGAAAAAAGTTGGAGACCAATTCTAGACCTGTCCACCCTGAATACTTACATCATTGTCCCAAAATTCAAAATGCTGACCCTACAGCAACTTCTTCCCATGCTGGGCAAGGAGTGTTGGCTGGTAACTCTAGATCTCAAGGAGGCATACCTGCACGTCCCCATTCGACCAATCTGCAGAAGATACCTCAGATTTCTTGCAGGATCAGAGCACTATCAATTCTCAGCATTGCCCTTTGGCTTATCTACTGCCCAGAGTATTCACAAAATGCCTGGCATCAGTAATCGCCCATTGCAGACTACAGGGAATTCAAATTTATCCATACCTGGACGACTGCCTGATACAAGGAGACAACAAAAGCAAGCTGACAACAGATTTACAAAGGGTCATTTACTTGCTTCAAGCACTGGGATACACAGTCAATTTACAAAAGTCAAGACTGATACCATCCCAGACAAGGACTTTCCTGGGAGCGGAATTGGACACAGTAAGACAAATGGCATTCCTAACTACAGAAAAACAAAAAGAACTCCCTCTTTACTTCTTGGCACTAACAAAACTGAACAAGTTAACAGCAAGAAAGGTTCTACAGGCCTTGGGTTTCATGGCATCATGCATAATCTTGGTTCCATTTGCCAGACTACATATGAGAAAACTACAGTGGTACCTAAAGAATTTATGGTCCCAACACAGACACAGCCTAGAAACGGAAATCCCACTAATACCATGCTTAAAACAGGAGTTCCTATGGTGGGCTCAGGCATGCCAGTCAAACCCAGGCCTGCCCTTTCGCAAGGGTCAAGCAAGCCAGACCATCACAACCGATGCTTCAGACCTAGGATGGGGGGCGCATATGCTGGACAAATGCGTACAAGGATTGTGGACACAGGACCAACTTCACCTGCACATCAACCTAAAAGAAATGCTGGCAGTAAAACTGGCAATCCAAAAGTTCAGACCATTTCTCAAGGAGGACCACTTGATGATAAGGACAGACAACACCACAGTCATGTGGTACATCAACAAACAGGGAGGCACTCATTCTTACCCCCTATGCAGAATGACCTTGGAGCTGTGGACCCTGGCACTCAGCTACAACATCCAGTTACAGGCAACATTTGTGCCAGGAAAAGAAAACTCTCTAGCAGATATGTTAAGCAGGACCACATCGGATGCCCACGAATGGCAGCTGCACCCGGATATCTTCAAGACCATCTCGAAGAAATGAGGAATGCCTCAGATAGATCTATTCGCATCACCTCTCAATCACCAGCTCAAAAAATTCTGCACAAGGACATTCCACCCACTAGCATGGAAAGTGGACTCGCTCTCCTTCAGCTGGAAAGGCCTAACAGCATATGCATTCCCACCTCTTCCCTTGATACACAAAGTACTACTAAAAATCAAGGAGGAACGTCCAAGGATAATCCTGATAGCTCCAAACTGGCCAAGACAGCATTGGTACCCACTGCTGAGGAGCATGTCTCGAACAATATGTGGCCAATACCCTGATGCCTTTGATGCTAACTCGAACAACTTCAGCACCATGCATCCAAACCTAAAACGCTGCAACTGACTGCATGGAACATCACATAGCAGCTGCTAATACAGAACTTTCACAAAGAGTTAAAGACATTATTCTTGAAGCACGCAGGCCTTCAACTAGAAGGAATTATGCTGGAAATGGAAAAGGTTTGTCATTTGGAGTTCTGAAAGAGGAAAAGATGTATCAAACATAGATATGCCTAACATTCTGGAGTATCTGGCCGAACTACTTCATTCAGGCCTGTCCTACTCCTCCATCAAGATTCATGCATCAGCTATTTCAGCAGAATACAGCCTTGATCCACCTGTTTTTTCACACCCTTTGCTCAGGCAGTTCCTCAGAGGAATCAAGAATGTAAAACCTCCAAGGAAACCACCATTGCCAGCTTGGGACTTGAACTTTGTGCTAGAAAAATTGACACTTTCACCTTTTGAACCAGCAGCAACAGCAGACCTACAACACCTGTCATGGAAAACTGCTTTCCTACTGGCAATTACTTCAGCAAGGAGGGTTTCAGAACTACAGGCCTTAATGGCAGTGCAACCCTTTCTAATCTTCCACCAAGATAGAGTGTCCATGAGGACTAATCCTACATTTATGCCTAAGGTGGTATCCAGAGTGTCTTTAAACCAGGCAATCCACCTACCTACCTTCTTTCCCAACCCACAAAACAGAGGGGAAAGAATACTGCATACCTTGGATGTACATAGACAGCTACGCTACTACTTGGACAGAACAAAAAATAGCAGAAAGACTGACCAACTTTTCGTAGCCTATGCAACAGGAAGGGAAGGAAAAGCTATTTCCAAACAGACAATCTCCAAATGGATAGGAAATTGCATACGATTCTGTTACTCCTTCCATGGAAAACCAATCCCACAGAACATAAGACCTCATTCTACAAGGGCAACAGCCACTACCACAGCCTTCTTACGAGGAGTGGCTACCAAAGACATTATTGAGGCGGCTACTTGGACCTCCGTGCATACATTTGCCAAGCATTATATTTTACCTCTATATTCCAGATCCCGAGCAGGGTTTGCCACTGCTGTTCTGCAAGGGATCCTAAACACACCATAATCTACTTTTATCCTCCTCCCCTAGTTGGCTATGGTATTCTACCCAGTTAGTTATGACTGCAGATGCATCCATGAAGGACATAGTACAGTTTTGTACCTACCATAAATGTAGATGTCCGAATTGGATAGCATCTGCAGTCAGGATTACCCTCCCTCCTTCCCTCTGTGGTACTCCTAGGGTGTTTACCCTTCTAATAGCTAGCTAGTGGGGGGATTTCTTTCATGGTGTATTTGTTTGTATTTATGTACATACATGCTTATTTTTGTGTTTACCTCTATCTTTTGGAAACATTGGCATCTATCCAAAATTTTTAGCCTTCTATAGGGCTTCTGGCATCTGGGGCAAGAAACACTGAAGAAAATGGCGTCGGCTGATGGTTTTATACCCGAAGACCAACAAAGATGACGTCGGGTGAAGTGCGACATCAGCCGAAGCCGGACCCGGACTTTGGAATCCGGCCGACTGAAGGGCTGCCTGACGACAGGACAACCCAGTTGTTATGACTGCAGATGCTATCCAATTCGGACATCTACATTTATGGTAGGTACAAAACTGTACTTTTTCACTGTGGTCTTTTTTGTTTCAGGTGGAGGCGGGATGAGGACCTCCAGTGAGATTAGTTTATGATCTGATCTCACCAGTGAGGGGTATACTTCCAGTGTTGAACATTTTGATCCCATGTTCGTGATGATGAGATCAAGTATGTTTTCTCCTCTTGTGGGGATGGTGACTAGTTGTTCCATGGCATTTGAGTTTATGAACTCCAGGAATCTTTGGGTTAGAGTGTTCGGGCTTGAGTAGTGTTCCCAGTCTATATTATGGTAGTTGAAGTCACCTGGTATGATGGTGTTTGGAGATACATTTATCCCCTCCAATGTTTTCAGGAAGGCCATGTGAGGTTCCTGAGTTTGAGAGGGTGGCCTGTAACATGCTACAATTTGCAGAGCAGTCTTGCCTATGGTTAGTTGCACCTGGATGGTCTCCGATGCATCGTGCGTTGCCACCAACCTTGAGGTGTGGGTGTCCTTTATGAATATGTACCCCCCCCCCCTTTCTTGGTGTTGTCTGGATTTTGGGGCCGGAACGCATGATATGAGGTGAAACCTGTTAGTGCTGGGGTGCTCTCAGGAGCCTTGAACCAGGTTTCTGTCACAGCACAGACATCGATGTTCTCCATATTGAGAAGGGCCTCGAGTGCGTGCATCTTGAGATTGAGACTTCTGGCATTGAGCAGCATTACCTTTAGTTTTTTTCCTTTTTGGTGTTCTAGGGTGGTAGGTTTAGAATTTGAGCCTTGCCTAAAAAAGGCACTATGGGGGTGGCAAGAGCCTTTGCCAATATCCGTAAGCCCAGGGTGACAGGTGCAAGCCGTCCCTTGCGAAGCAGCGTGGCTTGTCCAGCATGTCATCCCAGGCAGACAGACATTGGATCCCCTTTGAATGACACCAGAATTTAAGCCAATTATTAAAGCTGATCATCTTATCACTGTATTGTGGCATCTTTCTGGGTGAAGGTAGGATACTGCTCAAGGTCAGGGTCATACCTGCCTGGGCTACATAATCAGAGAGCTCCTCGATGTCCCTTTTCATGTAGTCCAAGGAGGTACGTCTCAGGTCGTTGACACCAGCGTGGACAATGACTGAGTCGTACTTGTACCTGCTGTTGAGGGACCTGAGTGCTTGCGTTATGTGGCGGATTCTAGCGCCCGACAGGCAGCTTACTGTGACCTTCTCCTTACTCAGTCTGGTGAGCGGGACGTCAGTGTGTCTTGACTATGGAATCACCAATGACAAGTGTGTTTGGCATTTTGTATGGCCTTAAGGGCTGTGACTGTTTGACACTCTGACTGTGTGGTCTATGTGTTGCATGTGTTGGGTCGTGAGGTGGTAGTTGTTTGGGTGTCTGAGAAGCGAAAATGTGTTTAGATAGTTATATAGATGTGTGGACTGGGATACTAAAGATTAGGGATAACTCATATGGTGTAACAGTATGACATATACAAAAAGTATATTTGCTATGTGAAACAGTTTTGCTAGATTAAGGAGGCTCTGGATATGTGTTGCATGTGCAGCTGGGGTTTTCCGTGAGTTGTTTGTTTTCTTTTAAAGGAGATTATGTTGTCTAATTCTGTAACTGTGGAAGGTGTTCCACAGTTTAGTTAGGAATGGGAATAGAGGCAGCTACCTGCTCTTTTACTAGGTTTTGATACTTTAAGTAGGTGTTTGTTGTTAGAGTGTAGATTTTTTAGATGGGACATAAGGTTCAGTGATATTTTTTAGGGAAAGGGCGACACTCAGGTTTATAAATGAGTTTATGGGCAAAGGTAAGTTGTGTGTAATGTAGGTAATGTGCAAATTCTAGCCAGTTTAGTTCTCTAGTGGCCTGGCAGTGGTGGGTGCGATTTGCTTGGGCTGATACGAGTTTTGCAATCTTACAGTAACAGGACTGCAGTTTGTGTTGCAAAGAGTTGTGGATATTGATGAAGCTAGGAGACCCATATAGTAAGGCTGGAAGGAGAAAACTTTTTGAAAGTTTTATTCTGATGGATTTGTCTAAGTATTTGTTTCTGTAAAGTTTGTCTCATTTGAAGTGAGTCTCTTTTATTGTGTTATTAATATGCAAGTCAAAGCTAAGTTTGCTGTCAATAGTAATTCCTAGCAGTTTGGCCTTTTTTACTAACTCTGTTTGGGTTTTGTTTATGGAGACTATAGTAAAGCCTGTGGGAAGAGGTTTAGATGCAGAGATGAGTAGTTTAGATTTATTAGGGTTAAGTAATATCTGTGATTGGTTTAGGCAAAGTTCTATGGATGTAAAGGCCTTTTGTGTTAACTTTTGGAGGTCCGAGAAGTTATTGGAGGTACAGGTTATGGTATTGTCTGCATATTGTATGGTAGTACAATCAGAGGGAACTTTATGTAAGCCATTTATAAAAATGTTGAATAGTAGGGGTCCTAAGACTGAGCCCTGGGGCACTCCTGTTATTTGGGAGAAAGCTAGAAAGGTTTTTCTGCCATTTTACGGATTACAGTCTGTTTTCCAAGTAACTAGTTAACCAGGTTAGGGTGGCATCAGAGCATCCTAGTGATTGCAGCTGCTAGATAAGTTTGATGTGGGAGACTGACAAATGCTTTTTAGAGGTCAAGTAACAGGACTGATGTAAGTAGATTACTATCTAGGGCATTATAGATGAAATTTGTGAAGGAGACTGGGACAGTAATGGTACTGTGGGATGGTCAAAAACCATGTTGTGAAGGGGATAGTAGGTTGTTCCTGGTTAGATATTCAACCAGTTATTTGTGGCTGCATTTTTCCATTATTTTAGATGGAGGGGACATTATGGAAATGGGACTAAAATTAGGTAAGTCATGAGGGTTTCCACCTTTATGAAATGGGGTGATTTTTGATTTTTTTCCAGAGCTGGGGGACTGTGTGTTCTGCAAGTGATCAGTTTATAAAGATACTTACTGGAAAACCTATTGCCTTAGCTCTAATTTTGAGGTATTCTGGGGGGAGATTATCAGCAGGTAAGGAGCCTGGTTTCAATTTGCCAAGTAATGTTTGTATTTGAGAGGTTGCTACAGGTTGGAAGTTAAAGGGTGGTATGGAGCGGATATTGTTTTGAGGTAAGATGGATGGGTTAATGGGGGTTGGGGTATTGCCTTCATTTACTAATGTAAGGATACTATCAAAGTTTTTATTAAATATTTCAGTGATTTCAGCTGGGCTTTTGTCTAGAAATGGAGATGGGTTTTGGGTGCTGCCAGGATTTATTAATGAGTTGACAGATTTCCAGAAAAGTCTGGCGTTATTACTGTGGGTGTTTGTTGAGAGAAGCAAGTCTTTTTGCCTTGATTAATGGCCTGTTTTACTTTTTCTAAGTATTTTGAAGGTGGTTTCTTTGGGTGGGGATCTTTTCTCCATTTGTGCTATGCTCGGTCTGTATTAATCAGTAGTTGTTAGGTTGACTTGGCCAAGGAGCATGGTTATGTTTAACGCACTTTTTTTCTTATGAGGGCTATGGAGATGAGGGTGTCTAGGAAGACAGTATTGAAACAATGTACTGCTTCATCTAAGGGAAGATATTTCACTAGGTTTCAGTTTAGTGTTTGTAATAGGTTGCAGAAGTGAGACAGGCTAAAATTGGCTAGATTTCTGGTACATTTGTATGTATGTATGCTTGGGGTGGAGGTTGATAGTCTGTGCATCAGAGCTGGTAAGTGGTCACATAGGGTGTTGGGAAGTGTGTTGGGATTGGAGTAGTATTGTGGGTGGGCTACTAATATCCAGTCTAGGATGGATTCAGGGTGATTGTTGTGTATGTTGTGGTTTGTATAAGTTGTGTAAACTTGAACAGATTGATGGAGTTTGTGGAGTTTGGTGTTTGTTTAAGCCAGGTTATATTTGAATCTGAGTTATGATGGTTTCATTTGAGATGTAGTGGTTAGACCATGATAGGAAGTCTTCCAGTGTTGGGATATTGGGACCTGGAGGAATATAGATGGTGGCAATATATATTTGTTTATGGTTGTTGAAAAATAGTGATGCTAATAAGATTTCCATATAATTGAAGGTGGGAACTATTTTTGGGTGGGGTATTAGGTTTGTTGTTACGGCATGTTAATGCTGGGCTTCCCCCTTTCGTGTCAAGTCCATCTTGTCATAATATTTGATGTCTAGGGGGAAGTATGAGTCTGATATCTGGGGTTTGAGCCAGTTTTCTGTTAGAGCAACTCTGTCAGGTGTATACTGTGTAAGCCATGCATGACAGTCTGCTACTTTGTTGCAGATACTACGGCTGTTTAACGTCACAATGCAAAGGTATTTTTGTGTTTTCACCGAGTGATGTAGAGTTGTTAATATGTTTGGTGGAAGAGGCTCCAGGGTGTGGATAAATATCTCTACTTTGGCATAGTAATGTGAAGATAGTGGCTTGGATTGTGGATGAAATGTAGTTAAGTATGGAGTATGTGTATGAGATGTATAATTGTTTGATTTTAGGTATATCAAAATGCAGTTTAATCTTGAAAGTGGTGGTGTCTCTGTGATTGAAGAGTGATGGTGAAATATCAGAGTAACTATTTTGGGATGAGTTATGGTATATGTATGCTGTAGTTTTTGTTGGGGTTAGTTGTAGTGTGGTGTGAAGTGAGGTGGTAGACAGTAAGTAGGTTAAAGGTTAGGGATGTTACTAATAGAGTTAGTGTGTGCATGATGCGAGATATAGGAGGGTTTTAGTTGTTTTGGGTGTGGGATGTGCTAACGTCAGGGGGACTTGAAGCCTACGAGGAGGTTGGAAGGAGTGGCCTGTGATGTATAAAGCTGGAGATAGTGGGGGCGGGAGGGAATTGGGGGCAGGGTAGGGGAACAGAATGAGCGGAGCGGGCTTGCCCGTACAGGGCTGAGAGTGAAAAAAGCATCAGTGGAGGACTAAGGAAAGGTATATGGAATCAAGCATTTAACTTTGAGTGGGGTTATACACTTATGGGGCAACTGTGCACTAAACCTAATTAATAGGGTTGGGTAGGTATTTTAATAAGTTTGCAGCAATTATTTAACTGAGATAAACAAGTTACTGTAAAATATTAGTAGACTGAAATACAGGCAGGTTGTGCCATGTAGTAGTGACTGAGGAATTTACTTTAACCAGATATTGACTGGAGCTTAGGTTGGGGTCAATTTTGGGAGCCTTAACTTTCGTGCACACAGTAAAATTAGAGAGAAAAGATGCTCTAATCTCTTATGGTATACAGCAGTATTCAACTATGTGAAAAGCTTGAAATGGTAGGCTTGGTTGTTTTCTTTTAGAGTGAGACCTGTCTTGTAACAAGTGAGTGGTCGAAATCTATTTTTGCTTGTCCTGGAAGGTCGGGGGGGATCGTGAAGGAGAAAATGCCCTGTAATTAACTATGAGAAAAGCTTGAAATGGTAGCCTTGTTGTTTTCTTTTAGTGTGAGTCCTGTAACAAGCGAGTGGTTAAGTGGCGAGGCTTGACCAGCTAGTTGAAGCTTTTAGGGAAATTAAAATGGGAGTGCTCCTTTTGATCTCTTACTACATTATTTTGTGTCACAAATACCAGGTGATGCAAGATCTCATTTTTTCAGGAGCACAGTCACAATAGCCTTCCTGAAGAGTCTCAACAAAAGATATCTTGGAAGCCGCTTTGTGACTTCAAAAGCAAACAGTAGACAACACCAAAGTAAAGCACCAAACTTTAGCAAACTGAATTTAAGATGGCAACAGTGACTATCAGAAATACTGGGTGAGCAAGTTGGTATAACAAAGGAATATATTTTTTGAGCTGCAATACATTATTTAAATTGCCTAAACACAGTAAAAAAAAGTGATTACTAGTAAATGGAAATCAAGGCTTAAATCAGCCGTATTAGAAGTAATGAGTATAGTAATAGAGAAAAGAATTGGAAGTGGGAACTTTAGTAAGTGTAGGAGCAAGTTGAATAGAACAAAATGTGAATTGTGGGAACAATTCATGTAGAATAATGTTTTGGAGGAGGAATAAGGTTGAGGGAAGGCAGGAATTGACTGAACTATGTAATGTTCAATTGACAGTGACTGTATAAACGATTTATATGCACTGTATAATGTTTACAACTGAAAATGTCGATATTGGATGTCCTATTCCTCTGTTGCAGTATTCTTTGCATGAGGGGGGAGTTGCCTACCACAATGACCCAACCTATGCCCGTATACAAAAGACCTACTACGTAGAGGTGTGCGGTACGTTGCACGTTGGCTACTATCGGACATAGGCCATAATAGTGACACACACACACACCATCCCCAGCACTTCTTTGCAGCCAGTCCGAACGTTTCAGCTGTACCAAAGTGGTTGCTTTCTCAGCGTTTCAGATAAGTGCCCCGTTGGGGAAGCCTTTTTTTGCTTTTTCTGCTGTGATTAGTTTTAAATGTCATCTAAGAAAGGCAAATGCCTATGTGGACATCAGATTCCACGTAAAGACAGTCACCAGCAGTGTCTTTTTTTTTTTTTTTTTTTTTTTGTTAGGGTACCTACACTCAGAATGATCACTTAGTAAACCCTTTTGCTTTTGCTCAACCTACAACCCTTTATGACCGCCATACAGAAGATGCTTGCCTACATGTACCCCATTCAGCCCAGTTAAAGAAATGTATGATTCTCTGTAGCCTCTTTGCAGTTTCAGTTTTCTGCCTTGCCTTTTAGTCTTTCCATAGCACCAAGGGTATTCATCACATGCCTAGCCCCAGTTATTGCTTACCGTAGACTTCTGGGATTCAGGTTTCCCCATACCTGGATGACCTCTTTCAAGCAGTCCATCCAGGAGCTCTAGAGCAATAATCTAAATTCTGACATTTACATCCTACAATCTCTGGGTTTCACATTAAACTACCAAAAATCTTCTATCTCCCCATCTCAGGGCCAAATTAAACAGACCTTGTGAAGGTTTTTCTCCCCACTCAGAAGGCTCAGGAACTTGTTTCCTGTTTTCAAAGCCTCATCCTTCTAACTCGTATCATTGCTAGGAATTTTTTCAGAACCATTGGCTTCATGGCATCCACCATCCCAATGCTTCCTCTGGCAAAATTGCACATGAGAAAACTACAGTGGTTCCTGAAATCAGTGTGGATGTAACATGCACATCCACTAGAGTTCCAGTTCCCCTTCTCCCTTGTTTGAAGAGGGAGATCACTTGGTGAATTCAGCAGTTGACTGCCAACCCAGGTCTCTCACTGCATCCTCTACCCACCTGTCCAGGAGATGTTCACAGATGCCTCACACACAGAATGGGGAGCTGTTTTTGGCTCCATAAAAGCACAAGGGGGCCTGGTCCCCCTCTCAAAGAAGGGAACACATCGGTATAAAAGAAACGAGGACATTGACACTGGTTCTTCAGATTTTTCAGTCCCTCTTCATCCCAGGCTTTTTCAAAATTTTCACAGACAACAAGACCGTTTTCTGGTATGTGAACAAGTAGGGAGGGACAAAGTCTTTTCTTTGCAGACAAGTCCTGCAAGCTGGCTGTCAAACCTCAGGCCCCCCTTCAGGCTGTGTATAGCCTTTCTAGCCTTAATGTAGTGGTAGGACACCTTGAGCAGGTCTGAAACGCAATCCCACGAATAGGTGCCTCACACGGATGTGTTCCTGGACGTTACCCACCAATGGGGTATTCCACAAATAGACCTTTTTTTTTCCTTCCCCCATGAACAGACAGCTTCCACAGTTTTGTGTGCCAGAGGTCCACATCCCCTGGTCTAGAAATTGGACTCCCTCAGCTTTTCATGGAAGGGGATGTCTCTGTATGCATTTCCTCCTGTTCCTCTCATTCCAGAAGTCCTGCTAAAGAATTCAGCAAGACAAACCAAAAATCTTCACAGTGACTCCGTTTTGACCACAGCAGCATTGATTCCCCCCTATTCCTGTATTTAACCAAGGGCGATCACCACAAGTTACCGACAGAGTGGACCTTCTCACACAACACAAAGGAACTCTTATCCATCCCCACTTATCTACTCTTCAGCTAACGTTGTATGTGATAGGGTTTTAATTCCTTTCAGACACCTTTTTTCAGAGGACGTGCTTAGGGTTCTGCAGGAGACCAGAAAACCCAGTACTAGGAAATCTTATTTTTCCAAATGGAAGAGATTTTCACTTCTCTCTTGTAACCTGAACCCACTTGCTCTTCAGTGAAAGTGCACCTGTCAGCTATTTCCACCTGTCTGCCTCTTTCTCCACCTTTAGCCTCTAGATTTGAGGCTAAGCCATTCTTAAAAGGTGTCCTTCAAATGAGACCCCCATGAACCCCCCCCCCCGGGGATCTTAACTTTGTATTGGAGAAAATGACCCTAGCCCCTCTTGAGCCAGCGGCTTCTGCCTCCCTGAAATACTGCTGCTGGAAAACTTTCTTGCTGCTTGCACTAACCTCAGCCAGACCCAGGCCCTTATGGCTTCTCCTCCTTTTTTTGGTGTTCCACAGAGACAGAGTGTCTCTCTGCACCAATCCTTCCTTTATGCCTAAATTGGTAGTCGAGTTATCTCTTAACTAGTCTAGTCATTTACCTACCTTTTTCCCTTCCTCAGAACTCTGTGGAGAGGGTTCTGCACACTTCAGATGTGCACAAACAGCTTATATTCTGCCTTGATAAAACAAAGAATATCAGGAAATTTGACCAGTTTGTTTCCTTTCACCCAAGAGCTTTAGGACTTGGCATCTGTAAACACACTATTTCCAGCTGGATCTCTAAAGCTATTTCCTTCTGCTATGAGCACCATGAAAGGGAGCCTCCTTTCTCTTGTTAAGGGGCACACTGCCAGGGCTGTTGCTTACTCTGGTGCCTTCATCAAAGGACTGAACACAAGTCCAATCTGGAGGCAGCTACTTGGTCTTCAGTCCATACCTTCACCAGACATTACAAACTGCACATTTCCAGGTCTATGGCAGGGTTTGCCAAGGCTATTCTCCATAGTTTCATGGAGAGCTCCACTGCCATTACCACCTCCCTTTCCTCATGAGCTTTGACATTCTCCCTCATGTAAAGAATACTGCAGCAGAGGAATAGATGGACATACATTATTTTTTTTAAATCTTACCATAGCAGTAAATGTCCTTTTTCTCTGTTGCAGTATTCCATCTCTCCTTCCTTCCCACTGACTTTTTGTTCTTTTTTTTTTTTTTATGTAAATAAATAAATAGACTAGAGGCTTCCACAGACTGACTACGAAGGTTTAATAGGATAAATCCACAAGGTCAAACACGAAAATAAAATCAGGTACTTTAAGCGCTTTTCGTTTGTTCAAAGGAACAAACTTCTTCAGAAGTGAGTTACTACAACAGCTGCAAGCAATTTGAACTCAAAAAGTGCGGGAAAATTGTAATTGATTCTACCATTTAAACAAACAGTACATAAAAAACTCTATTTAAATTTAAAATCTAATATGTAAAACATTACTTATGTTAAAAATGTTGTGTAACACTAAAATATCAACAATGGTTTAAAACCCACATAATAATACATAAAATATTGGATTTCTTCTGTATTATCTAAGAAGACTTTTCAGCTTAAGTAAGCTAGAAATTGAACATGCTTCATTGAGACCAGGGTGATAGAATGAGTTTAATCTAATCTGCCACAGTAGTTCCATTTAAGTTTACTGTCATTAGTAACTTTATTCCTGACAACCTGGGGGGGTCCTGCTTCCTTAAAACTAGAAGAAATGGAACTACTGTGGCAGATTAGATTAAACTATTTAATATTCGTATGAATACAGTAGGACTTTTACCAGTATTAACCAACATTTGGTTAAGCTGAGTGCAAATAAAACAAAGAAATTGCAACGTGACTGTAATTCATACAAGCAAGGGGCTGCTTACCCACCTCCACCAGCAGCACAGATGTGACAATTAGGTTACTCCTTTAGTGAGTTGACTACGAATGATTTACAACGGCCAGGTGACTATGTTGCACCTACACCTTTAGATTCAGTGAACAACCAGGTTGTCCAGTCAGGACAACTAGTAGACACGTATGACAACTATACTCCTGTCAACTCAACTAAATCTGGTTTACCAGATATAGATGGAGTATGTAGAAGTGAAAAATTGAAAAATGCCACACGGGTGAATTATTACTACAACAACAAGCCTCAGTATTATAATCAACAATATAATCGTTCCAATAACAACAACAATCACGATAGTCATCAGCAGGATTTTCAGAGGTTCAACACCTTAGGGGCCAGACCGAAGCAACAACAGAGAGGAATGAGACCAACAAGGTGATTGATGACCAGGTCATGAACGACACACTGGGGTCTGTTGATAGTGATGGGTCATCACTGTCAACTCAACATCAAGAGTTGACCTCAGCATTGACCTTAGATTCCTCCCTTTTCACTGACACAATTTCAGCTATCGGTCAAAGTGTAGAACTACTTAACGAATCAAAGCCTTCCTATCCTGCTATTATTTTCAACAAAGACAATGACTTTAGAGTGTATAATTTTTCTGATAGTTTCATTTCCTCTAACATTGTCGATGTTTTAGCAAAAGGACAGACGTATGTTCCTTGGCATAATATGGACATTGCTAAATCCATCTTAGAATTGAAATTGTTTACTAGGAAATTGAATTTGGGTTTATTCTTTATGAATGCCCCTGACAACAGGGTCCACAATATTTTTCATATCCCCAGTACTTTTAATCCCCTCCTTCATCCGTTGGTGAAAGTATTTGAACAGGCCAATGAGCTAGATCTTTGGAATTTGTTTAAGAACAAAAAACCTAGCAGGAATCAAGAACACATGGATGAGGAAGATTCCATTAAATACATTCAATCACAAAACATCAGGGTCTGTAAACCGGATAAAGGTGGGGGATTGGTGATTTTTGACAAAGCTGACTATGTGGCCCGTATGTCATCTCTACTAGATACCAATACATACTTAGTAAGTTCAAGAACAGAAGTAAATAAGGCATACAGTCTGATAAAATCTTGCTTGTATGAACTATTTATTGAAGGGCGAATTGATCAAGAAATGTTTAACTACATCAGTTGTTTATTTCCCAAATACCCAACACTTTTTGGGATCCCTAAAATCCACAAGAATGTGGAAAATCCCCCAATGAGACCACTCATTGATGGGCGTGGGTCACCCACCTATGCATGTGCAAAACTGGTTGAATCCATGTTGAAGAAATATGTTCTTTTGGAGCCACAGATTTTCAAAGATTCGTGGTCCTTTTTATCGAAAATTAATGAAATCGTGTTCGATAGTGAGTACAACTTTCTGACTATGGACGTTAAGGACCTGTATACATGCATTCCCCACGACATCAGTACTGAGTGGGTGGCCCAAGTCATGATGAGACACAATGCACCAAGAAGTGACATTTCCTTGGTCATGGAACTGTTGGACCTAATCTTGTCCAATAACTTCTTTATCTTTGACACCTTTTTTCTCCAGAAAGTGGGTTTAGCAATGGGATCACCTTGCGGAGCGAGTGTTGCAAACTTGGTTATGGCTCAATGGGAGTTTAACCAGGTGATTTCAGCTAGCTTAACACCTGCTCCGATTGCTTATTATACCCGCTTTTTGGACGACATTTTCATCCTGTTTAAAGGTGATGCAGAAAGTGCATCTGAATTGGTTGAGAGCTTCAGTGTGTCAACAGGTTTTTTACAATTCACATATACATTTCAGACTGAATCTATTTCATATTTAGATATTCAGTTAAATAAGAACAGGTTAGATTGCTCTTTCACAGCGCAAATTTACAGAAAAGCTAGTTACTCTAATACATTTCTCCATTTCACTAGCTGCCACCCTTTCCACCAAAAAAGATCTGTGGTCAAAGGGCAACTAGTGAGAGCATCACGTATTTCTAGCTTGGACTCAAGATTTCCATAGCGAATGTCAGTTTTTGAAACAGATGTTCCAGCATCGTGGATATCCAGAGTCACTTGTAGACACACTAATAGAGGAAGTCACTTACAAAAGAAGTATTGATTGGTTCAAACCTATTTCATGTGCTGCTCACGTATCATTGAGTAACAATCTTGGAGTGGACAGGCAAATCACCTCTAATACAGAGGATGTGACTGACCAAGAAAAGGACTTTAAATTTAGTTTTGTGACTACATTTAACAGTCAAAGTAGTACTATAGTAAAATTGATCAATAAGAACTGGGGTTTTTTTTTAGAACTAACCAAACTGTCCTTGACTGTTTGGGGTATAGGCCACATGTGGTTTTCAAAAAAGGAAGGAATTTAAAGAATGTACTGGAGAGACGTGTTCCAGTAACATCCAGACTACCAGGAATGTTTAAATGTGAAAACTGTAATTTCTGTAAATACATCGATTGTAATAACCATTTTACAATCAATGGTAATACTTACAGACTGAAGTCTAGATTTAATTGTAACAGTAAATTTCTAGTGTACTTGGCTAAATGTATTGACTGTTTTGCATTTTACGTGGGCAAAACAGAACGTAGGCTTAGAGAGAGGATATATGAACATCAATATGCTATCTCACACAATAAGTTAGAGAATGCCCTAGCAAAACATGTCCACATTAACCCATCCCACAAATTTAAGTTTACTGTCATTAGTAACTTTATTCCTGACAACCGGGGGGGGGTCCTGCTTCCTTCAAACTAGAAGAAATGGAACTACTGTGGCAGATTAGATTAAACTCATTCTATCACCCTGGTCTCAATGAAGCATGTTCAATTTCTAGCTTACTTAAGCTGAAAAGTCTTCTTAGATAATACAGAAGAAATCCAATATTTTATGTATTATTATTATTATGTGGGTTTTAAACCATTGTTGATATTTTAGTGTTACACAACATTTTTAACATAAATAATGTTTTACATATTAGATTTTAAATTTAAATAGAGTTTTTTATGTACTGTTTGTTTAAATGGTAGAATCAATTACAATTTTCCCCGCACTTTTTGAGTTCAAATTGCTTGCAGCTGTTGTAGTAACTCACTTCTGAAGAAGTTTGTTCCTTTGAACAAACGAAAAGCGCTTAAAGTACCTGATTTTATTTTCGTGTTTGACCTTGTGGATTTATCCTATTAAACCTTTGTAGTCAGTCTGTGGAAGCCTCTAGTCTATTTATTTGTTATTTTCAGTTTGTTTGTGCCTTTAGTTCCAAGTTGTTTTTTATGTACTTAGCCTACATACTTCCCTTAGATGGGTATCCCTCCTGGAGCACTCATTTCTGAGGATGGTGCGTGTACACATCACTTTTATGGTTTACGTCTGATAGCAGTCTACGTGCAGCGGTACCATGCGCACCTCTTTAGTAAAAGTCTTTTGTATACTGGCCAACGTTGGGTCATTGTGGCAGGCAACCCCCCTCCATGTAAAGAATACTGCAACAGTGAAGAGAGGGACATCTATCGCTTTGGTAAGATTTTACACAGCTAATCTTTTGTTTTCATTTATGTAAATGTATGATTGCCTGTGTCATAAGTGATTCAATACAGATGTTTTTGTTTATATATTCATACATATATATATATATATGTATATGTATATATATATATATATATATATATATATATATATATATATATATATATAAAAGAGCAGCAATGATTTACATGAAGAGCATTGTACCATTGGGTTGTCAGCTTAACATAATTCTAGGTATTTGAGTGTAGTAACTGCTGCAGTCTTGGTTTCCTCTTATAGCCTTGGAGTTGTAGACACTGTGGGGGTACCTCCTTATTCCTCTTTCTTTTTGCTCTAAAGGAGTTGAGAACTGTCAGCACTACATGCTTTACCTATTTGAATATCCTTATCTCAAGTATGGTGCATGTTTTGTAGTTCTAAGTAATCTTTATATAAGAGGGACAAGAAAGATCAGAGGATGGCTTACCATATGTCTGCCTTTTATACTGTGTCTTGGGAGACGTACTGGAGGCAGAAGACAAATAATATTGGGGTAGGAGGGAAAGGAATGGACTCAAACTCTGGCCAGATGTAGACTTCCTGAGACTGAGATCCTTGAAGCTATGACTGCAGTAGTGACTTCACTCAAACATCTACAAGTTTGGCAAGGTAATAATAGAAGTGCACTTTACACCTTAGTTTGGGTGTGCCCTTCAGATTGCCATAGCCTACCTAAACACTGGCCACAGTTTTCTTACATGGACTACCCAAACTGAAGTCCAGAATCATTGAAAGTACGGGATGCATATGGTATTAAATTGAGGACACAGACATGTATGAAAGAAAAATGGCAGTGTTCTAGTTGCAACATAAGTTCATAGGTGTGTAGTAGGTTAATGGCCTTGGGGCTTTTACAAGCCTAGCCCATAGAAGTGCCCTGGCATTGTGCCACCTGTCGTTAGTTCCCAGTGCCTCTATCAAGTAGAGCCACTGCAGTGATCCCTGGTGTGAACTCTTACCCATCCACTCATCAATATTTCGCTTGAAGAGGGCTAGGGAGGTGCTTTGCTTGACATGTGTAGGAAGTCTATTCCAGTGCATGGGTAGTCTCTGGGTTATGAACCTGTCCCTCCAGCATGTTCTGTTGATTGTGGAAATGAGGTTGAGGTCTCTGGCACGTGTGGTGCGGAGGGATTTGGATTTCTTTAGATGTAACATTTCTAACAGAGTTGCATCAGACGTGGCTTTGCAAGTCCAGCAGAGATTGCCGCTTAGTAGACGATATGAGACAGAGAATAGCTGGAATTTTTTGTCTGTCTATGTATGGCATGTGTTTAAGGCCTAGGATTCTCTTTGTTTAGGTACTTTTGTGGCCTCTCCAACTGTTGATGTTGTCTAGTGAGGTACATGCCAAATTGAGCATTATACTCAATGATTGGTCTAATGAGGGAAGAGTAGAGAGAAATGATGACTTCTTTCTTCCTGGATGCAAAACCCTTGGTAATGAGATGTGCCGCATAGGACTTTCTGACCACAGTGGCAATGTGGTGGTCAAAGGAGAGGTTGCTGTCAACCTGTGTCCCCAAATCTCTTCTAATGCCTTCAGTGTTCAGTGGGTTGCCATTGATGTGGTAATTAGTGGGAACTGAGTTTTTCCCAAAGGGGATGACTATGCATTTTTTGGCATTGAGCTTAAGGCCATGGTTTCGACACCAGTCATTGGTCTCAGTGAGGCCTTTCTGTAAGTTGTCTGCATCACTTGGGGAGCTGATAATGGCTCCTAGCTTGCAGTCATCTGCGAATTTGGTCAGCCAGAGGACCTCCGTGTTGGCCTGGACTTCTGAGAAGTAGATGCCAAACAGAAGACCCAGGGACCGATCCCTGTGGGACTCCACTCGTGACTGGTCGGCAGTCTGACTTGGAGTCTGCCACTTTTACACTGTGGTTCTGTGAGCCAATTTGCAACCCACCGAACGATTTAAGGGTTGATGCCTAGTTTGCTGAGTTTATCAGCAATTCCTGAGTGAGGAATGGTATCAAAGGCCTTGGCCAGATCAAGGTAGACTGTATGGAACTGCCTTACCTTCATCCACTGCTCTGGTGACTGACACAAAGAAGTCTACCAGGTTGAGCAGGCATGATCTGCCTTTCAGAAAATCAAATTGTGTGGGATCTGTAGTTTGGAGATTCCCTATATCCTTGTTAATTAGGTACATGATGATGCGCTCCATAGCCTTGCATATCAAACTCGTCAGGCTAATGGGGCAATAATTTCCAGGGTCTGTAGTCGCTCCTCCTTTATGGAGAGGGATGACTGTAGCAGTGCGTCATTCGGTGAGGCTGTAAGTGAACAGAACACACAAATGTGCCAGTTCACTTTGTAATTCGTGTATAACACAGCCAGGGATATTATCTGGTCTCATGGAAGCTGTATTCTTGGCCTTAGACAATGCAGCTTTAACCTGTGCGCCGGTAATGTTGGGTGCCTGGCATTCTTCCGGTGTTGAGAATTTTTTTTTTTGGGGGGGGGGGGGAGTTGGCACTGAATCTGTCGGCCAGTATGTTGGCAATATTTGTTGGCTCAGTATAGGAGGTAGCATTGTGCAGTAACTCAGAGCAAATCTTGGTTTTGCCATGGAGGTACTAGATATAACTATAGAAAGCTTTGTGGTTGTTTTTAGTGTCTTCCGCAAGTCTGACTTTATAGCTGACTTTTGGAGGTTTTGATGAGGGATTTCAACTTTTTGTTGAGGCTAATGAGGGGAATTTTTCTAGTCTTGGTACTTCACGTTTTTCTGCAACATTTTCTTCCTTCTGTTGTAGAGTTTATTAATGGCAGGTGACCACCAGACTGGCTTCTTTTTTTTTTTTGGAGGAGAGCATCTTGGTTCTGTTGTGTATGGCTAGTTCCATGCATTTATGTACATGCTCGTACAGTGCATTGGTGTATGATTCGACAGTCCATCTATTTTCCATTGGCATGGGTGCCATGAAGTTAGCCACCTCTGTTTTTAGGATTCCAGAGTCAGCTTTGGAGAAGTTTTTTATGGTGGATACCTTTCAGGGGTGTGTGGGTGAGATGTGAATTTCTGTGGTGATTAGTTTGTAGTCTGATCTAACCAGGGGGAACTGACTACTGGTGTAGAACAAAGGTTGGCCATGTTGGTAATAACCAGGTCAAGGATATTGCTTCCTCTAGTGGGGTAAGAATGAGATGGTCCAGGGCATTGTAATTGATGAATTCCAGGAAGCATTGGGCCAGTGGATTGGTGCATGAGTAGTTTTCCCAGCTGATGGAGGGGGTAGTTGAAGTCGCCTAGTATGAGAGTGTTGGGTTGGATCGTAATAGTTTCCAGAGTGCTTAGGAATGTGGAGTGAGAGTCTTGGGACATGGTTGGGGACCTATAGCAGGCTACGACCTGAATCGCCGTCTTATCCAATGTTGTACCTGGAGTATTTCAGATGCGTTATGCTGGGCTACTAGTCTGGAGGTGTGCATATCCTTTATGAATATGGAGACACCACTGCCTTTGGAGCTTCGGTCCATGTTCTGGGGCCGAAAGGTGTGGAATGAGTTATAGTCTGGTAGCACAGGGGTACTTTCTGCTGCTTTAAACCAGATCTCCGTTACAGTGCAAATGTCGATGTTCTCCATTTTAAGTAGTGCTTCGAGCTAGTGCATCTTGAGATTTAGATTTCTAGCTTTGAGCAGCAAGACCCTCAGACTGCATTTATTTATAGCTGTTATGATGGTAATTTGGTCTTTGAACACCGCCTAAAAAAGGCACTATAGGGGTGGCAAGAGTCTTAGCCAGTACCCAGAAACCCAGGGGTGACAGATGCAGGCCATCTCTGGCAAAGCGTCAAGGTCTGTCAGTCATGTCATCCCAAGCAGACATATCAAACCAATTTGGGCTTGGAGAACCCTCTAAATCATTATGGACAATACTACTGTCATGTAGCATGTTTGCAAAAATGAGGAAACTATCTCCTGTGCAGGTTGGCAGTGCAAGCCTGTCAGAATTGCACAAGGGGTGGGTTTGACATTCAAGGCAGCCTATGTTCCGTCCCAGGAAGCCCAAAATGCAGATGGACTGAGCAGGTCACAGATATTCCCACTTGAATAGGTAAACTCTGACAGTTTTGTGGATTAGACAGAATAAGATGAGTCAGAAGTAGAACGGTTTGCCTTACTAGGGAACAGCAGATGTGAAAAGTGTTGCAGGACTGTAATTCCCGCAACTTGGAAAATAAATGCATTCGCCATTAAGTGGACAGGCCTGTTTTCGTTTTACTTCCTATACCTCTTATTCCCAGGGTACTACAAAAGATGGAGAATGGGCCAGAGGTCACTCTTTTTTATAGCCCCTTTTGACCTGGACACTGCTGGGTTTTTTCCCTCTACAAGCTTTTATGAGAAACAAAAGCATAAACCTGCTAACTGAAAATATTGGGGGCCCTCTCTTGTACTCCAGCTTGACCACTATAAGGCTGTCAGCTTGGGTGATTTTTGCCATAATCCCAGCCAAGCAAGTGTACTTTGAGGGCATGCTTCTTTTTCTCCAAGACTGTTGCGTGAATGTGCTGATGTTTTCAGTGGAAGAATACTGAGGTTTCTCAGTCTGTCAGAAACTGAGTTGTTACAGAAGAAATTTCCACAACCTACACCATTCCTCCTCTTCTGTTTGCTGTAGAGGATGTGTGATTACTGCCTGTTATTTCCCTGATAGCCAGCTGCCCTTAAAAAGGCAGTTAGGGTGTATAAAGTTTATCACTTCATTTTTTATACACTGTTCCCAAACTTGATCCAGGCGTTGTAGCTTTATTCGATCCTATTGCTGCTAAACACTTAGCTAATTACAATCCTAAAGTTTGTTCTGATTAATTGTGAAAGTATGAGGAATGTTTTATCTGCAGATCTCTTCTTGTGAGGAAAGATCTGTTTAAAATAGTTTAGTTCTGTTGCACAATTCACTGCTCACTGTTTACATTATGTATGACTGATACTACTTTCAGGACTGTGGGCACTGGAACAGTTTTGAGGAGGTTTGCATGGCTACATTCTCATTCCCTTCGAGATGGTAAAAATGAGATTTTAAATTTCGCTTTGGATAGAGATTGTTTTTTTCTGTTTTGCTGCAGAGGATATTAAAAAATGTGATGAAAGGAGTAAGTTGATCTGGGGAATCTCTACAATTTTTCAGCTCTCATTTTACAAATTTTCTAAGGGATTTTCTAACTCCTCGTTTAATTTTAGCAAAAAGCAAAATAAACAGTCTCAACAAAATACAAGTAAGCAGACTTTTAAGAAGAAATGACAAGGGGATTCCAAAAAGAAACCTCCAGCTTCCCAAAACCAAGATCAGCCCAAGTCCGACTGTTGAAGGCTTGTAATCTCCTCCCACCCCCTTTTTTTCTTCTTCCAGAAAGTCTGAATCTCCATTTTTCTATTTGGCAGCAGTTTCAGACAGATGGGTTCTAAAGATCATTCATCAAGGTTACAGATGGCAGTGGGAGGAAATTCATCCTTTCCGCAGGTTCATTCCTAATCCTGCAGATCACATTGTTTCCACTGGTTCTTTGTCACATGATGTCCCAAGAAGTGATGGAACCAGTTTCTTCCCAGATGGGGAAGGGGTTTTAATCATCGTTATTTAATGCAAAAGAGAAAATGCTTGAAGACCAATTCTGGATTTTTCCTAAACCTATTTGTGATAGTCCCCAAATTGAAAATGATGGCACATTACAACCTGTTACCTC